>NC_068935.1:88138290-88145790 GCF_023091745.1 Budorcas taxicolor
GTTTTAAAGTTAAACAAACAAAAAAACAGATAGTTGGGCCACACACACACACACACAAACACACATACATCAGTTTTAAAGTTAAACAAACAAGAAAACAGATAGTTGGGCCACACACACACACACAAACACAGACACAGATCAGTTTTAAAGATAAACAAACAAAAAAACAGATAGTTGGGACACACACACACACATCAGTTTTAAAGTCAAACAAACACACAAAAAAACAGATCGTTGGGCCACACACACACACACACACATCACTTTTAAAGTTAAACAACCAAAATACAGATAGTAGGACCAAACACACACACACACAGACACACACACACATCAGTTTTAAAGTTAAACAAACACACAAAAAAACAGATAGTTGGGCCAAACACACACACACACACACACACACACACACACACAGGTTTCAAGTAAAACAAACAAAAAAACAGATAGTTGGGCCACACACACACACATCAGTTGTAAAGTTAAACAAACAAAAAAACAGATAGTTGGGCCACACACACACACACACACACACACACATCAGTTTTAAAGTTAAACAAAAACACAAAAAAGAGATAGTTGGGCCACACACACACACACACACATCAGTTTTAATGTTAAACAAACACACAAAAAAACAGATAGTTGGGCCCACACACCAACACACACACACACTCACACCAGTTATAATGTTAAACAAACACACAAAAAAACAGACAGTTGGGACACACACACACACAAACACACCAGTTGTCAAGTTAAACAAACACACAAAAACAAGGCTATTTGGGCCACACACACACACACACACACACATTAGTTTTAAAGTTAAACAAACACACAATAAAACAGATAGTTGGGCCACACACACACAGACACAAACACATACCAATTTTAAAGTAAAATAAAAAAACAGATAGTTGGGCCACACACACACACACACACAGACACACACACATACCAGTTTTAAAGTAAAATAGAAAAACAGATAGTTGGGCCACACACACACACACACCAGTTTTAAAGTTAAACAAACAAAAAAACAGATAGTTGGGACACACACACACACACACACACACACACACAGGTTTCAAGTAAAACAAACAAAAATCAGATAGTTGGGCCACACACACACACACATCAGTTGTAAAGTTAAACAAACAAAAAAACAGATAGTTGGGCCACGGACGCACACACAAACACACACACAGAGACACACACACACACAAAAACACACCAGGTTTAAAGTAAAACAAACAAAAAAACACATAGTTGGGCCACACACACACACACATCAGTTGTAAAGTTAAACAAACAAAAAAACAGATCGTTGGGGCAAAAACACACACACACACACACACACACATCAGCTTTAAAGTTAAACAAAAACACAAAAAAGAGATAGTTGGGCCACACACACACACACACACATCAGTTTTAATGTTAAACAAACACACAAAAAAACAGATAGTTGGGCCACACACAAACACACACACACACTCACACCACTTATAAAGTTAAACAAACACACAAAAAAACAGACAGTTGGGACACACACACACACAAACACACCAGTTTTCAAGTTAAACAAACACACAAAAACAAAGATATTTGGGCCACACACACACACACACATTAGTTTTAAAGTTAAACAAACACACAAAAAAACAGATAGTTGGGCCACACACACACACACACACAGACACACACACATACCAGTTTTAAAGTAAAATAAAAAAACAGATAGTTGGGCCACACACACACACACATCAGTTGTAAAGTTAAACAAACAGAAAAACAGATAGTTGGGCCCCGCACACACACACACACACACACACACACACAGTTTTAAAGTTAAAGAAACAAAAAAACAGATAGTTGGGAAAGACACACACACGCATTAGTTTAAAGTTAAATAAACACACAAAAAAACAGATAGTTGGGCCACACACACATACACACACCAGTTTTAAAGTTAAACAAACAAAAAAACAGATAGTTGGGACACACACACACACACACACACACACAGGTTTCAAGTAAAACAAACAAAAAACAGATAGTTGGGCCACACACACACACACATCAGTTGTAAAGTTAAACAAACAAAAAAACAGATAGTTGGGCCACGGACGCACACACAAACACACACACAGAGACACACACACTCAAAAACACACCAGGTTTAAAGTTAAACAAACAAAAAACAGATAGTTGGGCCACGGACGCGCACACAAACACACACACAGAGACACACACACACACAAAAACACACCAGGTTTAAAGTTAAACAAACAAAAAAACACATAGTTGGGCCACACACACACACACATCAGTTGTAAAGTTAAACAAACAAAAAAACAGATAGTTGGGCCACAAACACACACACACACACACACACACACATCAGTTTTAAAGTTAAAAAAAAACACAAAAAAGAGATAGTTGGGCCACACACACACACACACATCAGTTTTAAAATTACACCAACAAGAAACAGATAGTTGGGCCACACACACACACACAAACACAGACATACATCAGTTTTAAAGTTAAACAAACAAAAAAACAGATAGTTGGGCCATACACACAAACACACACACACACATACACATCAGTTTTAAATTTAAACAAAAACACAAAAAAGAGATAGTTGGGCCACACACACACATCAGTTTTAATGTTAAACAAACACACAAAAAAACAGATAGTTGGGCCAGACACAAACACAACACACACACACACACACACCAGTTTTAAATTTAAACACAGAAAAAAACAAATAGTTGGGCCACACACACACACACACACACACAGACACAGAAACACATATCAGTTTTAAAGTTAAAGAAACAAACAAAATAACAGATGGGACACACACACACCAATCAGTTTTAAAGTTAAATAAACAAAAAAACAGATAGTTGGGCCACACACACACACACATCAGTTGTAAAGTTAAACAAACAAAAAAACAGATGGTAGTGCCGCACATACACAGGCACACACACATCAGTTTTAAAGTTAAATAAACAAACAAAAAAATAGATAGTTGGGACACACACACACACATCAGTTTTAAAGTTAAACAAACACACAAAAAAAACAGATAGTTGGGCCACACACACACAAACACACACACACATCAGTTTTAAAGTTAAACAAACAAAAAAACAGATAGTTGGGCCACACACACACACACATCAGTTTTAAAGTTAAACAAACACACAAAAAAACAGATAGTTGGGCCACACACAAACACACACACACACAGATCAGTTTTTAAAGTTAAACAAACAGAAAAACAGATAGTTGGGACACACACACACACACACATCATTTTTAAAGTGAAACAAACAAGAAAATAGATAGTTGGGCCAAACACACACACACAAACACACATACATCAGTTTTAAAGTTAAACAAACAAAAAAACAGATAGTTGGGACACACACACACATCAGTTTTAAAGTCAAACAAACACACAAAAAAACAGATAGTTGGACCACACACACTAGATGTAAAGTTAAACAAACAAAAAAACAGATGGTAGGGCCGCACAAACACAGACACACACACATCAGTTTTAAAGTTAAATAAACAAACAAAAAAACAGATAGTTGGGCCACACACACACAAACACACACAACACATCTGTTTTAAAGTTAAACAACCAAATACAGATAGTTGGACCAAACACACACACACACACACACGCACACACACATCAGTTTTAAAGTTAAACAAACAAAATACAGATAGTTGGACCAAACACACACACACACACACACACACACACACACATCAGTTTTAAAGTTAAACAACCAAAATACAGATAGTTGGACCAAACACACACACACACACAAACATCCCAGTTGTAAAGTTAAACAAACAAACAAAAAATCAGATAGTTGGGACACAGACACACAAACACACACATCAGTTTTAAAGTTAAACAAACAAAAAAACAGACAGTTGGGACACACACACACACATCAGTTTTGAAGTCAAACAAACACACAAAAAAACAGATTGTTGGGCCACACACACACACACTCCCACACACACACAGGTTTCAAGTAAAACAAACAAAAAAACAGATAGTTGGGCCACACACACACACACATTAGTTGTAAAGTTAAACAAACAAAAAAACAGATAGTTGGGCCACACACACACACACACACACACACACATCAATTTTAAAGTTAAACAAAAACACAAAAAAACAGATAGTTGGGCCACACACACACACACACACACATCAGTTTTAATGTTAAACAAACACACAAAAAAACAGATAGTTGGGCCACACACAAACACACACACACACTCACACCAGTTATAAAGTTAAACAAACACACAAAAAAACAGACAGTTGGGACACACACACGCAAACACACCAGTTTTCAAGTTAAACAAACACACAAAAACAAAGATATTTGGGCCACACACACACACACACACATTAGTTTTAAAGTTAAACAAACACACAAAAAAACAGATAGTTGGGCCACACACACACACAGACACACACACATACCAGTTTTAAAGTAAAATAAAAAAACAGATAGTTGGGCCACACACACACACACATCAGTTGTAAAGTTAAACAAACACACAGAAAAACAGATAGTTGGGCCACACACAAACACACACACACACAAACACACCAGCTTTCAAGTAAAACAAACAAAAAAACAGATAGTTGGGCCACACACACACACACATTAGTTGTAAAGTTAAACAAACAAAAAAACAGATAGTTGGGCCACACACACACACACACACACACAAACATACCAGTTGTAAAGTTAAACAAACAAACAAAAAAACAGATAGTTGGGACACACACACACAAACACACCAGTTTTCAAGTTAAACAAACACACAAAAACACAGATATTTGGACCACACACACACACACACATCAGGTTTAAAGTTAAACAAACACACAAAAAAACAGATAGTTGGGCCACACACAAACACACACACACACATACCAGTTTTAACCTTAAAGAAACACACACAAAATCAGATAGTTGGGCCACACACACACACACACACACACACTAGTTGTAAAGTTAAACAAACAAAAAAACATATGGTAGGGCCGCACAAACACAGACACTGACACATCAGTTTTAAAGTTAAATAAACAAACAAAAAAACAGATAGTTGGGCCACACACACACACACACACACACACACATCAGTTTTAAAGTTAAACAAACACACACAAAAAAAAGATAATTGGGCCACACACACACACACACACACACACAGAAACACATATCAGTATTAAAGTTAAAGAAACAAACAAAATAACAGATGGGACACACACACACACATCAGTTTTAAAGTTAAATACACAAAGAAACTGATAGTTGGGCCACACACACACACACACACCAGTTTTAAACTTAAACACACAAAAACACAGATAGTTGGGCCACACACACACACACACACACACACACACAGAGAAACACATATCAGTTTTAAAGTTAAAGAAACAAACAAAATAACAGATGGGACACACACACACACATCAGTTTTAAAGTTAAACAAACAAAAAAACAGATAGTTGGGCCACACACACACACACACATCAGTTGTAAAGTTAAACAAACAAAAAAACAGATAGTTGGGCCACGCACACACACACACACACACACACATACCTGTTTTAAAGTTAAAGAAACAAAAAAACAGATAGTTGGGCCACACACAGACGCACACATCAGTTGTAAAGTTAAACAAACCAAAAAGCAGATAGTTGGGCCACACACACACAAACACACACACACACAGAAACAAATATCAGTTTTAAAGTTAAAGAAACAAACAAAATAAAAGATGGGGCACACACACAAACATCACTTTTAAAGTTAAACAAACAAAAAAACAGATAGTTGGGCCACACACACACGCACACACACACACACACACACCAGTTTTACACTTAAACACACAAAAAAACAGATAGTTGGGCCACACACACACACACACATCAGTTGTAAAGTTAAACAAACAAAAAAACAGATGGTAGTGCCGCACATACACAGACACACAGACATCAGTTTTAAAGTTAAATAAACAAACAAAAAAATAGATAGTTGGGACACACACACACATCAGTTTTAAAGTTAAACAAACACACACACAAAAAAATAGTTGGGCCACACACACACACACACACACATCAGTTTTAAAGTTAAACAAACAAGAAAACAGATAGTTGGGCCACGGACTCACACACAAACACAGACACACATCAGTTTTAACGTTAAACAAACAAAAAAACAGATAGTTGGGACACACAAACACATCAGTTTTAAAGTCAAACAAACACACAAAAAAACAGATCGTTGGGCCACACACACACACACACACACATCAGTTTTAAAGTTAAACAACCAAAATACAGATAGTAGGACCAAACACACACACACACAGACACACACACACATCATTTTTAAAGTTAAACAAACACACAAAAAACAGATAGTTGGGCCAAACACAAACACACACACACACACACACACAGGTTTCAAGTAAAACAAACAAAAAAACAGATAGTTGGGCCACACACACACACACATCAGTTGTAAAGTTAAACAAACAAAAAAACAGATAGTTGGGCCCCGCACACACACACACACACACATTAGTTTTAAAGTTAAACAAACACACACACAAAAAAATAGTTGGGCCACACACACACACACACACAGACACACACACATACCAGTTTTAAAGTAAAATAGAAAAACAGATAGTTGGGCCACACACACACACACATCAGTTGTAAAGTTAAACAAACAAAAAAACAGATAGTTGGGCCGCGCACACACACACACACACACACACACAAGTTTTAAAGTTAAACAAACAAAAAAACAGATAGTTGGGACACACACACACACACACACACACACACAGGTTTCAAGTAAAACAAACAAAAATCAGATAGTTGGGCCACACACACACACACATCAGTTGTAAAGTTAAACAAACAAAAAAACAAATAGTTGGGCCACGGACGCACACACAAACACACACACAGAGACACACACACACACAAAAACACACCAGGTTTAAAGTAAAACAAACAAAAAAACACATAGTTGGGCCACACACACACACACATCAGTTGTAAAGTTAAACAAACAAAAAAACAGATCGTTGGGCCAAAAACACACACACACACACACACACACATCAGTTTTAAAGTTAAACAAAAACACAAAAAAGAGATAGTTGGGCCACACACACACACACACATCAGTTTTTAATGTTAAACAAACACACAAAAAAACAGATAGTTGGGCCACACACAAACACACACACACACTCACACCACTTATAAAGTTAAACAAACACACAAAAAAACAGACAGTTGGGACACACACACACACAAACACACCAGTTTTCAAGTTAAACAAACACACAAAAACAAAGATATTTGGGCCACACACACACACACACATTAGT
>NC_068935.1:88148290-88163290 GCF_023091745.1 Budorcas taxicolor
GGGCCACACACACACACACACACAGACACACACACATACCAGTTTTAAAGTAAAATAAAAAAACAGATATTTGGGCCACACACACACACACTCATCAGTTTTTAAAGTTAAACAAACACACAAAAAAACAGATAGTTGGGCCACACACACACAAACACACACACACACATCAGTTCTAAAGTTAAACAAACAAAAAAACAGATAGTGGGGCCACACACACACACACTCATCAGTTTTAAAGTTAAACAAACACACAAAAAAACAGATCGTTGGGCCACACACAAACACACACACACACATCAGTTTTAAAGTTAAACAAACAGAAAAACAGACAGTTGGGCCACACACACACACACACACATCAGTTTTAAAGTTAAACAAACAAAAAAACAGATAGTTGGGCCACACACACACACACACAAACACACATACATCAGTTTTAAAGTTAAACAAACAAGAAAACAGATAGTTGGGCCACACACACACACACAAACACAGACACAGATCAGTTTTAAAGATAAACAAACAAAAAAACAGATAGTTGGGACACACACACACACATCAGTTTTAAAGTCAAACAAACACACAAAAAAACAGATCGTTGGGCCACACACACACACACACACATCACTTTTAAAGTTAAACAACCAAAATACAGATAGTAGGACCAAACACACACACACACAGACACACACACACATCAGTTTTAAAGTTAAACAAACACACAAAAAACAGATAGTTGGGCCAAACACACACACACACACACACACACACACACACACACAGGTTTCAAGTAAAACAAACAAAAAAACAGATAGTTGGGCCACACACACACACATCAGTTGTAAAGTTAAACAAACAAAAAAACAGATAGTTGGGCCACACACACACACACACACACACACACATCAGTTTTAAAGTTAAACAAAAACACAAAAAAGAGATAGTTGGGCCACACACACACACACACACATCAGTTTTAATGTTAAACAAACACACAAAAAAACAGATAGTTGGGCCACACACCAACACACACACACACTCACACCAGTTATAATGTTAAACAAACACACAAAAAAACAGACAGTTGGGACACACACACACACAAACACACCAGTTGTCAAGTTAAACAAACACACAAAAACAAGGCTATTTGGGCCACACACACACACACACACATTAGTTTTAAAGTTAAACAAACACACAATAAAACAGATACTTGGGCCACACACACACAGACACAAACACATACCAATTTTAAAGTAAAATAAAAAAACAGATAGTTGGGCCACACACACACACACACACAGACACACACACATACCAGTTTTAAAGTAAAATAGAAAAACAGATAGTTGG
Source organism: Budorcas taxicolor (assembly GCF_023091745.1). NCBI lineage: Eukaryota > Metazoa > Chordata > Mammalia > Artiodactyla > Bovidae > Budorcas > Budorcas taxicolor. Next base: position 88,149,650 of record NC_068935.1, read on the forward strand.
GCCACACACACACACACACCAGTTTTAAAGTTAAACAAACAAAAAAACAGATAGTTGGGACACACACACACACACACACACACACACACACAGGTTTCAAGTAAAACAAACAAAAATCAGATAGTTGGGCCACACACACACACACATCAGTTGTAAAGTTAAACAAACAAAAAAACAGATAGTTGGGCCACGGACGCACACACAAACACACACACAGAGACACACACACACACAAAAACACACCAGGTTTAAAGTAAAACAAACAAAAAAACACATAGTTGGGCCACACACACACACACATCAGTTGTAAAGTTAAACAAACAAAAAAACAGATCGTTGGGGCAAAAACACACACACACACACACACACACATCAGTTTTAAAGTTAAACAAAAACACAAAAAAGAGATAGTTGGGCCACACACACACACACACATCAGTTTTAATGTTAAACAAACACACAAAAAAACAGATAGTTGGGCCACACACAAACACACACACACACTCACACCACTTATAAAGTTAAACAAACACACAAAAAAACAGACAGTTGGGACACACACACACACAAACACACCAGTTTTCAAGTTAAACAAACACACAAAAACAAAGATATTTGGGCCACACACACACACACACATTAGTTTTAAAGTTAAACAAACACACAAAAAAACAGATAGTTGGGCCACACACACACACACACACAGACACACACACATACCAGTTTTAAAGTAAAATAAAAAAACAGATAGTTGGGGCCACACACACACACACATCAGTTGTAAAGTTAAACAAACAGAAAAACAGATAGTTGGGCCCCGCACACACACACACACACACACACACAGTTTTAAAGTTAAAGAAACAAAAAAACAGATAGTTGGGAAAGACACACACACGCATTAGTTTTAAAGTCAAATAAACACACAAAAAAACAGATAGTTGGGCCACACACACATACACACACCAGTTTTAAAGTTAAACAAACAAAAAAACAGATAGTTGGGACACACACACACACACACACACACAGGTTTCAAGTAAAACAAACAAAAAACAGATAGTTGGGCCACACACACACACACATCAGTTGTAAAGTTAAACAAACAAAAAAACAGATAGTTGGGCCACGGACGCACACACAAACACACACACAGAGACACACACACTCAAAAACACACCAGGTTTAAAGTTAAACAAACAAAAAAACAGATAGTTGGGCCACGGACGCGCACACAAACACACACACAGAGACACACACACACACAAAAACACACCAGGTTTAAAGTTAAACAAACAAAAAAACACATAGTTGGGCCACACACACACACACATCAGTTGTAAAGTTAAACAAACAAAAAAACAGATAGTTGGGCCACACACACACACACACACACACACACACACATCAGTTTTAAAGTTAAACAAAAACACAAAAAAGAGATAGTTGGGCCACACACACACACACACACATCAGTTGTAAAGTTAAACAAACAGAAAAACAGATAGTTGGGCCACGGACGCACACACAAACACACACACAGAGACACACACACACACAAAAACAAACCAGGTTTAAAGTTAAACAAACAAAAAACACATAGTTGGGCCACACACACACACACATCAGTTGTAAAGTTAAACAAACAAAAAAACAGATAGTTGGGCCACACACACACACACACATCAGTTTTAATGTTAAACAAACACACAAAAAAACAGATAGTTGGGCCACACACAAACACACACACACACTCACACCACTTATAAAGTTAAACAAACACACAAAAAAACAGACAGTTGGGACACACACACACACAAACACACCAGTTTTCAAGTTAAACAAACACACAAAAACAAAGATATTTGGGCCACACACACACACACACACACACATTAGTTTTAAAGTTAAACAAACACACAAAAAAACAGATAGTTGATCCACACACACACACACACACAGACACACACACATACCAGTTTTAAAGTAAAATAAAAAAACAGATAGTTGGGCCACACACACACACACATCAGTTGTAAAGTTAAACAAACAGAAAAACAGATAGTTGGGCCCCGCACACACACACACACACACACACACCAGTTTTAAAGTTAAAGAAACAAAAAAACAGATAGTTGGGAAAGACACACACACCCATTAGTTTTAAAGTCAAATAAACACACAAAAAAACAGATAGTTGGGCCACACACACATACACACACCAGTTTTAAAGTTAAACAAACAAAAAAAACAGATAGTTGGGCCACGGACGCACACACAAACACACACACAGAGACACACACACTCAAAAACACACCAGGTTTAAAGTTAAACAAACAAAAAAACATATAGTTGGGCCACACACCCACACACATCAGTTGTAAAGTTAAACAAACAAAAAAACAGATAGTTGGGCCACGGACGCACACACAAACACACACACAGAAACACACACACACACAAAAACACACCAGGTTTAAAGTTAAACAAACAAAAAAACACATAGTTGGGCCACACACACACACACATCAGTTGTAAAGTTAAACAAACAAAAAAACAGATAGTTGGGCCACAAACACACACACACACACACACACACACATCAGTTTTAAAGTTAAACAAACACACAAAAAAGAGATAGTTGGGCCACACACACACACACACACATCAGTTGTTAAGTTAAACAAACAAAAAAACAGATAGTTGGGCCACGGACGCACACACAAACACACACACAGAGACACACACACACACAAAAACACACCAGGTTTAAAGTTAAACAAACAAAAAACACATAGTTGGGCCACACACACACACACATCAGTTGTAAAGTTAAACAAACAAAAAAACAGATAGTTGGGCCACAAACACACACACACACACACACACATCAGTTTTAAAGTTAAACAAAAACACAAAAAAGAGATAGTTGGGCCACACACACACACACACATCAGTTTTAATGTTAAACAAACACACAAAAAAACAGATAGTTGGGCCACACACAAACACACACACACACTCACACGAGTTATAAAGTTAAACAAACACACAAAAAAACAGACAGTTGGGACACACACACACACAAACACACCAGTTTTCAAGTTAAACAAACACACAAAAACAAAGATATTTGGGCCACACACACACACACACATTAGTTTTAAAGTTAAACAAACACACAAAAAAACAGATAGTTGGGCCACACACACACACACACACAGACACACACACATACCAGTTTTAAAGTAAAATAAAAAAACAGATATTTGGGCCACACACACACACACTCATCAGTTTTAAAGTTAAACAAACACACAAAAAAACAGATAGTTGGGCCACACACACACAAACACACACACACACATCAGTTCTAAAGTTAAACAAACAAAAAAACAGATAGTGGGGCCACACACACACACACTCATCAGTTTTAAAGTTAAACAAACACACAAAAAAACAGATCGTTGGGCCACACACAAACACACACACACACATCAGTTTTAAAGTTAAACAAACAGAAAAACAGACAGTTGGGCCACACACACACACACACACACATCAGTTTTAAAGTTAAACAAACAAAAAAACAGATAGTTGGGCCACACACACACACACACAAACACACATACATCAGTTTTAAAGTTAAACAAACAAAAAAACAGATAGTTGGGACACGCACACACACATCAGTTTTAAAGTCAAACAAACACACAAAAAAACAGATCGTTGGGCCACACACACACACACACACACATCACTTTTAAAGTTAAACAACCAAAATACAGATAGTTGGACCAAACACACACACACACAGACACACACACACATCAGTTTTAAAGTTAAACAAACACACAAAAAAGAGATAGTTGGGCCACACACACACACACACACATCAGTTTTAATGTTAAACAAACACACAAAAAAACAGATAGTTGGGCCACACACCAACACACACACACACTCACACCAGTTATAATGTTAAACAAACACACAAAAAAACAGACAGTTGGGACACACACACACACAAACAGACCAGTTGTCAAGTTAAACAAACACACAAAAACAAGGCTATTTGGGCCACACACACACACACACACATTAGTTTTAAAGTTAAACAAACACACAAAAAAACAGATAGTTGGGCCACACACACACAGAGACAAACACATACCAATTTTAAAGTAAAATAAAAAAACAGATAGTTGGGCCACACACACACACACATCAGTTGTAAAGTTAAACAAACAAAAAAACAGATAGTTGGGCCGCGCACACACACACACACACACACACACACACACACACCAGTTTTAAAGTTAAACAAACAAAAAAACAGATAGTTGGGACACACAGACACACCCATTAGTTTTAAAGTCAAATAAACCCACAAAAAAACAGATAGTTGGGCCACACACACACACACACACACTCATCAGTTTTAAAGTTAAATAAATAAACAAAAAAACAGATATTTGGGCCACACAGACATAGACACACACACACACACACCAGTTGTAAAGTTAAACAAAAAAAAAACAGATAGTTGGGCCACACACACACACACATCAGTTGTAAAGTTAAACAAACAAAAAAACAGATAGCTGGGCCACGGAAGCAAACACAAACATACACACACACACACAGACACAACAGTTTTAAAGTTAAACAAACAAAAAAACACATAGTTGGGCCACACACACACACACATCAGTTGTAAAGTTAAACAAACAAAAAAACAGATAGTTGGGCCACACACACACACACACACACACACATCAGTTTTAAAGTTAAACAAACACACAAAAAAACAGATCGCTGGGCCACACACACACACACACACCAGTTGTAAAGTTAAACAATAAAAAAACAGATAGTTTGGCCCTGCACACACACACACACACACACACACACACACACACACACACATCAGTTTTAAAGTTAAACAAACACACAAAAAAACAGATATTTGGGCCACACAGACATATACACACACACACAAACACACCAGTTGTAAAGTTAAACAAACAAAAAAACACATAGTTGGGCCACACACACACACACATCAGTTGTAAAGTTAAACAATCAAAAAAACAGATAGTTGGGCCACGGACGCACACACAAACATAAACACACACACACACAGACACAACAGTTTTAAAGTTAAACAAACAAAAAAACACATAGTTGGGCCACACACACACACACATCAGTTGTAAAGTTAAACGAACAAAAAAACAGATAGTTGGGCCACACACACACACACACACATTCAGTGTTAAAGTTAAACAAACACACAAAAATCAGATAGTTGGGCCACACACAAACACAAACATCAGTTTTAAAGTTAAACAAACACACAAAGAAAAGATAGTTGGGACACACACACACACACATGAGTTTTAAAGTCAAACAAACACAAAAAAAAATAGATAGTTGGGCCACACACACACACACACACATCAGTCTTAAAGTCAAACAACCAAAATATAGATAGTTGGACCATACACACACACACACACACACACACACACACATCAGTTTTAAAGTTAAACAAACACACAAAAAAACAGATAGTTGGGCCACACACACACACACACACACACACACAAACATACCATTTGTAAAGTTAAACAAACAAACAAAAAAACAGATAGTTGGGACACACACACACAAACACACCAGTTTTCAAGTTAAACAAACACACAAAAAACAGATAGTTGGGCCACACACAAACACACATACACACATACCAGTTTTAAACTTAAAGAAACACACACAAAAACAGATAGTTGGGCCACACATACACACACACAGATCAGTTTTAAAGTTAAACAAACAAAAAAACAGACAGTTGGGCCACACACACACACACTCACATCAGTTTTACAGTTAAAGAAACTCAAAAAAACAGATTGTTGGGCCACACACACACGCACACATCAGTTGTAAAGATAAACAAACAAAAAAACAGATAGTTGGGCCACGCAGACACACACACACAGACACATACCAGTTTTAAAGTTAAAGAAACAAAAAAACAGATAGTTGGGCCACACACACACGCACACATCAGTTGTAAAGTTAAACAAACAAAAAAGCAGATAGTTGGGACAAACACACACAAACACACCAATTTTCAAGTTAAACAAACACACAAAAACACAGATACTTGGGCCACACACACACACACACACACACACATCAGTTTAAAAGTTAAACAAACACACAAAAAAACAGATAGTTGGGCCACACACACACACACACACAGACACACACACATACCAGTTTTAAAGTAAAATAAAAAAACAGATAGTTGGGCCACACACACACACACATCACTTGTAAAGTTAAACAAACAAAAAAACAGATAGTTGGGCGCCGCACACACCCAACAGTTTTAAAGTCAAATAAACACACAAAAAAACAGATAGTTGGGCCACACACACACACACACATATGTTGTAAAGTTAAACTAACACACAAAAAAATAGATAGTTGGGCCACACACACACATACACACACATCAGTTGTAAAGTTAAACAAACAAAAAAACTGATAGTTGGGCCACACACACACACACACACACATATCAGTATTAAAGTTAAAGAAACACACACAAAAACAGATAGTTGGGCCACACATACACACACACAGATCAGTTTTAAAGTTAAACAAACAAAAAAACAGACAGTTGGGCCACGCCCACACACACACACACACACACCAGTTTTAAAGTTAAAGAGACAAAAAAACAGATAGTTGGGACAGAGACACACGCACACATCAGTTGTAAAGTTAAACAAACAAAAAAGCAGATAATTGGGACACACACACACACACACACACACACACCAGTTTTAAACTTAAACACACAAAAAAACAGATAGTTGGGCCACGCACACACACAGAAACACATATCAGTTTTAAAGTGAAAGAAACAAACAAAAAAACAGATGGGACACACACACACACATCAGTTTTAAAGTTAAATAAACAAAAAAACAGATAGTTGGGCCACACACACATACACACACCTGTTGTAAAGTTAAACAAACAAAAAAACAGATGGTAGGGCCGCACATACACAGACACACACACATCAGTTTTAAAGTTAAATAAACACACAAAAAAACAGATAGTTGGGCCACACACACACACACACACAGACACACACACATACCAGTTTTAAAGTAAAATAAAAAAACAGATAGTTGGGCAACACACACACACACATCAGTTGTAAAGTTAAACAAACAAAAAAACAGATAGTTGGGTCCCGCACACACACACACACACACACACACACCAGTTGTAAAGTTAAACAAACAAAAAAACAGATAGTTGGGCCCCGCACACACACACACACACACACACACACCAGTTGTAAAGTTAAACAAACAAAAAAACAGATAGTTGGGTACCGCACACACACACACACACACACACACCAGTTGTAAAGTTAAACAAACACAAAAACAGATAGTTGGGCCCCGCACACACACACACACACACACACACACACACACACACACCAGTTGTAAAGTTAAACAAACAAAAAAACAGATAGTTGGGCCCCGCACACACACACACACACACACACACACACCAGTTGTAAAGTTAAACAAACAAAAAAACAGATAGTTGGGTCCCGCACACACACACACACACACACACACAAACCAGTTGTAAAGTTAAACAAACAAAAAAACAGATAGTAGGGCCCCGCACACACACACACACACACACAAACACCAGTTGTAAAGTTAAACAAACAAAAAAACAGATAGTTGGGTCCCGACACACACACCCACACACACACACACACACACACACACCAGATGTAAAGTTAAACAAACAAAAAAACAGATAGTTGGGCCCCGCACACACACACACACACACACACACACACACCAGTTGTAAAGTTCAACAAACAAAAAAACAGATATTTGGGTCCCGCACACACACACACACACACACACACCAGTTGTAAAGTTAAACAAACAAAAAAACAGGTAGTTGGGCCCCGCACACACACACACACACACACACACACACACACACACACCAGTTTTCAAGTTAAACAAACACACAAAAAAACAGATAGTTGGGCCACACACACAGACACACACACAGACACCAGTTTTAAAGTTAAACAAACAAAAAAACAGATAGTTGGGCCCCGCACACACACACACACACACACACACACACACACACACACCAGTTTTAAAGTTAAACAAACAAAAAAACAGATAGTTGGGACACACACACACACCCATCAGTTTTACAGTCAAATAAACACACAAAAAAACAGATAGTTGGGCCACACACACACAAACACATACACACACACATCAGTTTTAAAGTTAAACAAACACACAAAAAAACAGATAGTTGGGCCACACACACACATACACACACATCAGTTGTAAAGTTAAACAAACAAAAAAACAGATAGTTGGGCCACGGACTCTCACACAAACACACACACACACACACAGACACACCAGTTTTAAAGTTAAACAAAGAAAAAAACAGATAGTTGGGCCAATACACACACACATCAGTTGTAAAGTTAAACAAACAAAAAAACAGATAGTTGGGCCACACACACACACACACACACACACACATCAGTGTTAAAGTTAAACAAAAACAGAAAAATCAGATAGTTGGGCCACACACACACGCACACATCAGTTGTAAAGTTAAACAAACAAAAAAGCAGATAGTTGGGCCACACACACACACACACACACAGAAACACATATCAGTTTTAAAGTTAAAGAAACAAACAAAAAAACAGATGGGACACACACAGACATCAGTTTTAAAGTTAAATAAACACACAAAAAAACAGATAGTAGGGCCACACACACACACACACACATCAGTTTTAAAGTTAAACAAACACACAAAAAAACAGATAGTTGGGCCACACACACACAAACACACACACACACATCAGTTGTAAAGTTAAACAAACAAAAAAACAGATAGTTGGGCCACGGACGCACAGACAAACACACACACAGACACACACAGACAGGGACACACCATTTTTAAAGTTAAACAAACAAAAAAACACATAGTTGGGCCACACACACAGACACATCAGTTGTAAAGTTAAACAAACAAAAAACACATAGTTGGGCCACACACAGAGACACATCAGTTATAAAGTTAAACAAACAAAAAAACAGATAGTTGGGCCACACACACACACACACACATCAGTTTTAAATTTAAATAACAAAAATATAGATAGTTGGACCAAACACACACACACACTTACACACACACACATCAGTTTAAAAGATAAACAAACGCACAAAAAAACAGATAGTCGGGCCACACACACACACACACACACAGACACACACACATACCAGTTTTAAAGTAAAATAAAAAAACAGATATTTGGGCCACACACACACACACTTCAGTTGTAAAGTTAAACAAACAAAAAAACATATAGTTGGGCCACGGACTCACACACAAACACACACACACACGCACACACATACATCAGTTTTAAAGTTAAACAAACAGAAAAACAGACAGTTGGGCCACACACACACACACACACACATCAGTTTTAAAGTTAAACAAACAAGAAAATAGACAGTTGGGCCACACACACACACACAAACACAGACACACATCAGTTTTAAAGTTAAACAAACAAAAAAACAGATAGTTGGGACACACACACACATCAGTTTTAAAGTCAAGCAAACACACAAAAAAACAGATCGTTGGGCCACACACACACACACACACATCAGTTTTAAAGTTAAACAACCAAAATACAGATAGTAGGACCAAACACACACACACACAGACACGCACACACATCAGTTTTAAAGTTAAACAAACACACAAAAAACAGATAGTTGGGCCAAACACAAACACACACACACACACACACACAGGTTTCAAGTAAAACAAACAAAAAAACAGATAGTTGGGCCACACACACACACACACACATCAGTTTTAATGTTAAACAAACAGAGAAAAAAACAGATAGTTGGGCCACACACAAACACACACACACACTCTCACCAGTTATAAAGTTAAACAAACAGACAAAAAAACAGACAGTTGGGACACACACACACACAAACACACCAGTTTTAAAGTTAAACAAACAAAAAAACAGATAGTTGGTACACACACACACACCCATTAGTTTTAAAGTCAAATAAACACACAAAAAACAGATCGTTGGGACACACACACACACACACACACACAGGTTTCAAGTAAAACAAACAAAAAAACAGATAGTTGGGCCACACACACACACACATCAGTTGTAAAGTTAAACAAACAAAAAAACAGATAGTTGGTCCACAGACGCACACACAAACACACACACAGACACACACACACTCAAAAACACACCAGGTTTAAACTTAAACAAACAAAAAAACACATGGTTGGGCCACACACACACACACATCAGTTGTAAAGTTAAACAAACAAAAAAAACAGATAGTTGGGCCACGGACGCACACACAAACACACACACAGAGGCACACACACACACAAAAACACACCAGGTTTAAAGTTAAACAAACAAAAAAACACATAGTTGGGCCACACACACACACACATCAGTTGTAAAGTTAAACAAACAAAAAAACAGATAGTTGGGCCACACACACACACACACACACACACACACAGACACACACACATACCAGTTTTAAAGTAAAATAAAAAAACAGATAGTTGGGCCACACACACACACATCAGTTGTGAAGTTAAACAAACAAAAAAACAGATAGTTGGGACACACACACACACACATTAGTTTTAAAGTCAAATAAACACACAAAAAAACAGATAGTTGGGCCACACACACACAAACACACACACACACATCAGTTCTACAGTTAAACAAACAAAAAAACAGATAGTGGGGCCACACACACACACACTCATCAGTTTTAAAGTTAAACAAACACACAAAAAAACAGATAGTTGGGCCACACACCAACACACACACACACATCAGTTTTAAAGTTAAACAAACTGAAAAACAGACAGTTGGGCCACACACACACACACACATCAGTTTTAAAGTGAAACAAACAGGAAAATAGATAGTTGGGCCACACACACACACACAAACACACATACATCAGTTTTAAAGTTAAACAAACAAGAAAACAGATAGTTGGGCCACACACACACACACAAACACAGACACACATCAGTTTTAAAGTTAAACAAACAAAAAAACAGATAGTTGGTAGACACACACACACATCAGTTTTAAAGTCAAACAAACACACAAAAAAACAGATCGTTGGGCCACACACACACACACACACATCAGTTTTAAAGTTAAACAACCAAAATACAGATAGTAGGACCAAAGACACACACACACAGACACAAACACACATCAGTTTTAAAGTTAAACAAACACACAAAAAACAGATCGTTGGGCCACACACACACACACACCAGTTGTAAAGTTAAACAATAAAAAAACAGATAGTTTGGCCCCGCACACACACACACACACACACACACACACACACACACACATCAGTTTTAAAGTTAAACAAACACACAAAAAAACAGATATTTGGGCCACACACACACACACTTCAGTTGTAAAGTTAAACAAACAAAAAAACAGATAATTGGGCCACGCACACACACACACAGACACACACACACACACACACCACTTTTAAAGTTAACCAAACAAGAAAACAGATAGTTGGGACACACACACTCCCATCAGTTTTAAAGTCAAATAAACACACAAAAAAACAGATAGTTGGGCCACACACAAACACACACACACAGATCAGTTTTAAAGTTAAACTAACACACAAAAAAACAGATAGTTGGGCCACACACACACAATCACACACACACACGCACACACACACATCAGTTTTAAAGTTAAACAAACAGAAAAACAGACAGTTGGGCCACACACACACACACACACATCAGTTTTAAAGTGAAACAAACAAGAAAATAGATAGTTGGGCCACACACACACACACAAACACGCATACATCAGTTTTAAAGTTAAACAAACAAGAAAACAGATAGTTGGGCCACACACACACACACAAACACGCATACATCAGTTTTAAAGTTAAACAAACAAAAAAACAGATAGTTGGGACACATACACACATCAGTTTTAAAGTCAAACAAACACACAAAAAAACAGATCGTTGGGCCACACACACACACACACACATCAGTTTTAAAGTTAAACAACCAAAATATAGATAGTTGGACCATACACACACACACACACACACATATCAGTTTTAAACTTAAACAAACACACAAAAAAACAGATAGTTGGGCCACACACACACAAACACACACACACACACATCAGTTTTAAAGTTAAACAAACACACAAAAAAACAGATAGTTGGGCCACACACACACATACACACACATCAGTTGTAAAGTTAAACAAACAAAAAAACAGATAGTTGGGCCACGGACTCACACACAAACACACACACACACACACACAGGCACACCAGTTTTAAAGTTAAACAAAGAAAAAAACAGATAGTTGGGCCACATACACACACACATCAGTTGTCAAGTTAAACAAACAAAAAAACAGATAGTTTGGCCACACACACACACACACACACACACACATCAGTGTTAAAGTTAAACAAAAACAGAAAAAACAGATAGTTGGGCCACACACACACGCACACATCAGTTGTAAAGTTAAACAAACAAAAAAGCAGATAGTTGGGCCACACACACACACACACACACACAGAAACACATATCAGTTTTAAAGTTAAAAAAACAAACAAAAAAACAGATGGGACACACACAGACATCAGTTTTAAAGTTAAATAAACACACAAAAAAACAGATAGTAGGGCCACACACACACACACACACATCAGTTTTAAAGTTAAACAAACACACAAAAAAACAGATAGTTGGGCCACACACACACAAACACACACACACACATCAGTTGTAAAGTTAAACAAACAAAAAAACAGATAGTTGGGCCACGGACGCACACACAAACACACACACAGACACACACAGACAGGGACACACCATTTTTAAAGTTAAACAAACAAAAAAACACATAGTTGGGCCACACACACAGACACATCAGTTGTAAAGTTAAACAAACAGAAAAACACATAGTTGGGCCACACACACAGACACATCAGTTATAAAGTTAAACAAACAAAAAAACAGATAGTTGGGCCACACACACACACACACATCAGTTTTAAATTTAAATAACCACAATATAGATAGTTGGACCAAACACACACACACACTTACACACACACACATCAGTTTAAAAGTTAAACAAACGCACAAAAAAACAGATAGTTGGGCCACACACACACACACACACAGACACACACACATACCAGTTTTAAAGTAAAATAAAAAAACAGATATTTGGGCCACACACACACACACATCAGTTGTAAAGTTAAACAAACAAAAAAACAGATCGTTGGGCCACACACACACACACACACACACACACATCAGCTTTAAAGTTAAACAAAAACACAAAAAACAGATAGTTGGGCCACACACACACACACACACATCAGTTTTAAAGTTAAACAAACACACAAA
>NC_068935.1:88165790-88168290 GCF_023091745.1 Budorcas taxicolor
TCAGGTTTAAAGTTAAACAAACACACAAAAAACAGATAGTTGGGCCACACACAAACACACACACACACATACCAGTTTTAAACTTAAAGAAACACACACAAAAACAGATAGTTGGGCCACACATACACACACACAGATCAGTTTTAAAGTTAAACAAACAAAAAAACAGATAGTTGGGCCACACACACACACACACATCAGTTTTAAAGTTAAAGAAACTCAAAAAAACAGATAGTTGGGCCACACACACACACACACACACATACCAGTTTTAAAGTTAAAGAAACAAAAAAACAGATAGTTGGGCCACACACACACACACACACACACACACACACCAGTTTTAAACTTAAACAAACAAAAAAAAAGATAGTTGGGCCACACACACACACATCAGTTGTGAAGTTAAACAAACAAAAAAACAGATAGTTGGGACACACACACACACCCATTAGTTTTAAAGTCAAATAAACACACAAAAAAACAGATACTTGGGCCACACACACACAAACACACACACACACATCAGTTCTAAAGTTAAACAAACAAAAAAACAGATAGTGGGGCCACACACACACACACTCATCAGCTTTAAAGTTAAACAAACACACAAAAAAACAGATAGTTGGGCCACACACAAACACACACACACACATAAGTTTTAAAGTTAAACAAACAGAAAAACAGACAGTTGGGCCACACACACACACACACATCAGTTTTAAAGTGAAACAAACAAGAAAATAGATAGTTGGGCCACACACACACACACAAACACACATACATCAGTTTTAAAGTTAAACAAACAAGAAAACAGATAGTTGGGCCACACACACACACACAAACACAGACACACATCAGTTTTAAAGTTAAACAAACAAAAAAACAGATAGTTGGTAGACACACACACACATCAGTTTTAAAGTCAAACAAACACACAAAAAAACAGATCGTTGGGCCACACACACTCACACACACATCAGTTTTAAAGTTAAACAACCAAAATACAGATAGTAGGACCAAACACACACACACACAGACACACACACACATCAGTTTTAAAGTTAAACAAACACACAAAAAACAGATCGTTGGGCCACACACAAACACACACCAGTTGTAAAGTTAAAAATAAAAAACAGATAGTTTGGCCCCGCACACACACACACACACACACACACACACACACACACACATCAGTTTTAAAGTTAAACAAACACACAAAAAAACAGATATTTGGGCCACACACACACACACACACATCAGTTTTAAAGTCAAACAAACACACAAAAAAACAGATAGTTGGGCCACACACACACACACACACACATCAGTTTTAAAGTTAAACAACCAAAATATAGATAGTTGGACCATACACACACACACACACACACACACACATCAGTTTTAAAGTTAAACAAACACACAAAAAAACAGATAGTTGGGCCACACACAAACACACACACACACACCAGGTTTCAAGTAAAACAAACAAAAAAACTGATAGTTGGGCCACACACACACACACACACACACACACAAACATACCAGTTGTAAAGTTAAACAAACAAACAAAAAAACAGATAGTTGGGACACACACACACAAACACAGCAGTTTTCAAGTTAAAAAACACACAAAAGCACAGATATTTGGACCACACACACACACATCAGGTTTAAAGTTAAACAAACACACAAAAAACAGATAGTTGGGCCACACACAGACACAAACACACACATACCAGTTTTAAACTTAAAGAAACACACACAAAAACAGATAGTTGGGCCACACATACACACACACATATCAGTTTTAAAGTTAAATAAACAAAAAACAGATAGTTGGGCCACACACACACACACACATCAGTTTTAAAGTTAAAGAAACTCAAAAAAACATATAGTTGGTCCACACACACACGCACACATCAGTTGTAAAGATAAACAAACAAAAAAACAGATAGTTGGGCCACACACACACACACACACACACACATACCAGTTTTAAAGTTAAAGAAACAAAAAAACAGATAGTTGGGCCACACACACACACACACACACACACACACACCAGTTTTAAACTTAAACAAACAAAAAAAAAGATAGTTGGGCCACACACACACACACACACAAACAGAAACACATATCAGTTTTAAAGTGAAAGAAACAAACAAAAAAACAGATGGGACACACACACACACATCAGTTTTAAAGTTAAATAAACAAAAAAACAGATAGTTGGGCCACGCACACACACAAACGCCAGTTGTAAAGTTAAACAAACAAAAAACAGATGGTAGGACCGCACATACACAGACACACAAACATCAGTTTTAAAGTTAAAAAAACACACAAAAAAACAGATAGTTGGGCCACACACACACAAACACACACACACACATCAGTTGTAAAGTTAAACAAACAAAAAAACAGATCGTTGGGCCACACACACACACACACACACACACACACATCAGCTTTAAAGTTAAACAAAAACACA